>NC_092164.1:59246164-59256164 GCF_045791955.1 Oncorhynchus clarkii lewisi
ACTCACAGAGTTATTTCATCAATTTCTACTTAATACTTTAATCAATTTTGACTTGCTTAGTCATATAAAGATGGCTTCTGTTTAGTATTATTACATGATTCATTCTGAATTAACTACCCAGGAGCATTATGCACCCCAAATATCTGAGGGGGCACAAAGTACGTGAGGATGGCTGGGGGGATGGTCTGGAGGGGTGCTCTCCCCCCCCTGTTTGGAAGTTGGAGAATTTAGCTTTTTTTAAACACCCGACACTTCTTTTTCCTGTAATCTAGAGCCATAATCACTATCCTTAAATCGATGTAAAAAAATATGTTTATTTTTCTGCATATCTAAACATACCTTTTGAGCTGTCTGTATCCTCCTGACTGGTGTTTTTTTTTAAAGAAACGAAATATGCTTCTCTGCATCTCTTCTAAAATCTGGGTAAAAGATTGAAAGGAATGTGTCTTATTTAGTACATTTAGTAAATGGTTGCTTTTCTAAAGTCTACCAACCTTGCCAGCAGGCATGCCAGCTAAGCTAGTTAGACAAGTTAGCTACTGTAACTAGATTGATAGAATGACATGGCTTCTTGGTACCTAGTTATGAGTTTGGGAACCTAGCTGGGCTAGTTAAATGCCAATTATTCTTTTTTCTTTTTTTTACAGGAAAAATCGGAGGGGGCATGTGCCCCTATGCCCTCTATGGGCACGACACCTCTGAAACTACCCTGCCCTTACCCTAGCCGACTAAACTCAACTCCACGATTTACTACAATGGAGTTGAGCTGTGACTAGTGTGGGCGGACTGGACCTCCGATGTCACGTAAAATTAAGTTCTTAACAAAAATGAATAGCCCACATTTCCAGATCAGCGTCGTGTGCAATTGTGGCTATTCTTTGGGTGCTGAAACCAGTCGTTTATTTATAAAAACATTTTATGTGAGGTCGGAGCTCCAGTCCGCCTGACCCCATTCCTTTATCCTAATGATGCTGCACAGCTGAATAGACTAGAGCAGTGTAATGGTTTTGTAATTAGTCACCTGAGTCAACAGTAAAAACTAATGAGGTTACTCAATGAGCAGCTCCAATGCCAAGTCTACTTCATGTATTCCATCGTCTATCTGATCTTTACTACTCAGAGGGGTGCCTGTCTTGCTATTCGAGCACTACACATTTGTACCTTGATATCATTACAAAAAGACACATTGCCCATTTCAGCTTATTGCCATACACTCCATCTTGATTTGGATTGTGTGTGTGCTTTTCCTGATTCCTGCCTCGTCTTAGGGCTGTGGAATACATTTATCCTTTCACTGCATTAGTTGGAAAGATAGCCAGGTATTCACTCCTCCCCTACTTGCAGGGATGCGTTGATCATAGTCGTCCTCTCTGAATTATGGCCAGTTGTAATGCTTTCATTTTGTTTCCAAGACCGAACACCATGTTGGAAACCATAACCAAGGCCAAACATGGGTAGCGACCAGCAGGGCACAACGTTGGCTAACATTCAAATATACATTTATTATATAGATTAGAACAAACTTGTCTCTCTGGCATGTAATTACAAATCACATCAGCTCTATTCAAGCAATTTCTATCTGCAACATTCCACAACGTTTGCTTATTGAACATGACCCTGCAGTGATAATTCAGTCAGCTTCATTAGGCTGTATACTGGGTGTAGTCTGTTAGGATTGCTCACATGGGGAATTCACAAAGGGGGATAGCCGAAGATTCATTTTAGGTTCTAGATGGCACCTTTTTTTCTAGTGTAGGTGCTGATCTAGGATCAGACCCTTGATCCATGTAAATATGACATCATTCCTTATAATCTAAAAAGCAAAACTGATCCTAGATCAGCACTACTACTCTGAGACGCTTTGTGGATATGGGACATAGTATTTCAAAGATAACTTGTGCATGCTTCTGTAAATATAGCCAGTCTTGACAGTATCATTTCATTTTCAGCATAGTTTCTAAGTCGCTTGAGATTGTTTCTTGTCTAGCCTATCCCTGAGAGATACCATGACTAAAAAAATAGAGAGGTTGCATCAAAAATATGTCCCCCTATGGGCCCTGGTCAAAATTAGTGCACTACTTACCCTATGGGCACTGGTCAAAATTAGTGCACTACTTACCCTATGGGCACTGGTCAAAATTAGTGCACTACTTACCCTATGGGCACTGGTCAAAATTAGTGCACTACTTACCCTATGGGCACTGGTCAAAAGTAGTGCACTATGTAGGTAATAGGGTGCCATTTGGGATGCAAGTCAGAGACTACACACTGGGCAAAAACTGCTTGAATCAATGTTGTTTCCACATCATTTCAACCCCCCAAAAAATCTATGTGATGACGTTGAATCAACGTGGGAAACTGATTGGATTGGAAAAAGTCATGAAAGAAAGGGCAGGCATAAGGTTCATTAGGATTTTTTTTTTTTTTCACCCAACATTTAACCTAAATCTAATGACACTTTTTGTTGATTTCACGTTGAATTTACGTTAGTTGACAATTCAACAAAATGTAAATCAAAACTAGACGTTGAACTGACATCTGTTCCAGTGGGTCCAGACAATTACACTTTCTTCCCAAGAGTTGTATTCAGGTATACTGCTTTACAGTTACTAAGAGAGGAAACCTCTGAAAAACAAATTCCGGGCTTGCCTACATGAATTATTCCACCACCTCTTTCTATCTTTCTGTCTGCAATATGTACCAGAACGTTCTGTTTACTGCTCCCACAGTTTATGACAAGCCTTTTAAAACACTGGCATCAAAGTCCGGTTTGAGGCAGTATCTCATCTCCCCTGATATCATCCTTCCCTCTGTGTGAGCGAGAGACCGAGATAGAGAGAGAAAGAGCGAGAGAGAGAGAGAGTAGAGAGAGAGAGAGAGAGAGAGAGAGAAGCACTGGTGCAGAATACCCTGCTAGTGCTGTGCCATGCATAATCAGGTTTAAGGGAACAAAGATTCCCTGCTTTACAAACGATGGTTGTTTGGTTCAGCAACCAGCAGAACACAGGCTCTTTCAGTGTGTAGCCTACCAACCAGTCGATGATAAGAAAGACCTGCTTTGAACCCTTCAGCTTTGAACCTAGTGACAGGGGATAGTTGTTCCACTCACTTGTATCGTGTGTGGAAACATTTGCTTTAATTTTGAGAATATGACAATCTAGGATTAGGTGGTAGGCGATTGTCATAATGGCTGTTGATGGACTGCCTTGTTCACACCATGTTTGTGTATTGGTCATGTACATCTCATAAGTTGCATCCCAAATGCATCCTATTTCCTATATAGTGCACTACTTTTGACCAGGGCTCTGGTCTATGTAGGAGATAGGGTACCATCTGGGATATGCCATTGTCAGGACATCCTGTAATATGGTCATTGTGCAGATTTGATTTTTATCCTCTGTCCCAGGACTCTCATTACATTTTACTGTAAAGATTTAAGTTTACTACGCTATCAAGCCCCGCTGAGGCCATCACCATCCTTTGTAAAAAATATGTTGCTGTTTGTCAGGTCTCTGGATCCTGTTCCATCAACCAGTCAAGATGATGAATTGGTTCACACCAGAGGTGGTTGCCAGCCCTACTAAGCATGTGTCCCAAATGGCACACTATTCCATATGTCCAATATGGTTCTGGTCAAAAGTAGTGCACTATATAAGGAATAGGGGGTCATTTGGGATACAGGCGGACTAAGGCTTTGGCTCTCCCCTTAAATCAATTTTCTGTGGCCAAGTGTCTCCATTTAGGCTGATATAACTGACACAAACATTTGGTTAGTGACGCGAGCAGCATCTTGTTGGGTTGATGCCCACAACCCTGGTACCATAGAGATGAAATTATCAGAGCTGGAGCAAGATGTGAGTTGGACGGATAGAACACTAGAACACTATAACACTGGAACACTAAAACACTAGAACACTGGAACACTAAAACACTATAACACTATAACACTAGAACACTAGAACACTATAACACTGGAACACTAAAACACTAGAACACTGGAACACTAAAACACTATAACACTGGAACACTAAAACACTAGAACACTGGAACACTAAAACACTGGAACACTAAAACACTAGAACACTGGAACACTAAAACACTAGAACACTATAACACTATAACACTGGAACACTATAACACTATAACACTGGAACACTAAAACACTAGAACACTGGAACACTAAAACACTAGAACACTGGAACACTAAAACACTAGAACACTGGAACACTAAAACACTATAACACTAGAACACTGGAACACTAAAACACTAGAACACTGGAACACTAAAACACTATAACACTGGAACACTATAACACTATAACACTGGAACACTAAAACACTAGAACACTGGAACACTAAAACACTAGAACACTGGAACACTAGAACACTAGAACACTGGAACACTAAAACACTAGAACACTGGAACACTAAAACACTAGAACACTGGAACACTAAAACACTAGAACACTGGAACACTAAAACACTAGAACACTGGAACACTAGAACACTAGAACACTGGAACACTAAAACACTAGAACACTGGAACACTAAATCACTAGAACACTGGAACACTAAAACACTATAACACTGGAACACTAAAACACTAGAACACTGGAACACTAAAACACTAGAACACTGGAACACTAAAACACTAGAACACTGGAACACTAGAACACTAGAACACTGGAACACTAAAACACTAGAACACTGGAACACTAAAACACTAGAACACTGGAACACTAAAACACTAGAACACTGGAACACTAAAACACTAGAACACTGGAACACTAAAACACTAGAACACTGGAACACTAAAACACTAGAACACTGGAACACTAAAACACTAGAACACTGGAACACTAAAACACTAGAACACTGGAACACTAAAACACTGGAACACTAAAACACTAGAACACTGGAACACTAAAACACTAGAACACTATAACACTATAACACTGGAACACTATAACACTATAACACTGGAACACTAAAACACTAGAACACTGGAACACTAAAACACTAGAACACTGGAACACTAAAACACTAGAACACTGGAACACTAAAACACTAGAACACTAGAACACTGGAACACTAAAACACTAGAACACTGGAACACTAAAACACTATAACACTATAACACTAGAACACTAGAACACTATAACACTGGAACACTAAAACACTAGAACACTGGAACACTAAAACACTATAACACTGGAACACTAAAACACTAGAACACTGGAACACTAAAACACTGGAACACTAAAACACTAGAACACTGGAACACTAAAACACTAGAACACTATAACACTATAACACTGGAACACTATAACACTATAACACTGGAACACTAAAACACTAGAACACTGGAACACTAAAACACTAGAACACTGGAACACTAAAACACTAGAACACTGGAACACTAAAACACTATAACACTAGAACACTGGAACACTAAAACACTAGAACACTGGAACACTAAAACACTATAACACTGGAACACTATAACACTATAACACTGGAACACTAAAACACTAGAACACTGGAACACTAAAACACTAGAACACTGGAACACTAGAACACTAGAACACTGGAACACTAAAACACTAGAACACTGGAACACTAAAACACTAGAACACTGGAACACTAAAACACTAGAACACTGGAACACTAAAACACTAGAACACTGGAACACTAGAACACTAGAACACTGGAACACTAAAACACTAGAACACTGGAACACTAAATCACTAGAACACTGGAACACTAAAACACTATAACACTGGAACACTAAAACACTAGAACACTGGAACACTAAAACACTAGAACACTGGAACACTAAAACACTAGAACACTGGAACACTAGAACACTAGAACACTGGAACACTAAAACACTAGAACACTGGAACACTAAAACACTAGAACACTGGAACACTAAAACACTAGAACACTGGAACACTAAAACACTAGAACACTGGAACACTAAAACACTAGAACACTGGAACACTAAAACACTAGAACACTGGAACACTAAAACACTAGAACACTGGAACACTAAAACACTAGAACACTGGAACACTAAAACACTGGAACACTAAAACACTAGAACACTGGAACACTAAAACACTAGAACACTATAACACTATAACACTGGAACACTATAACACTATAACACTGGAACACTAAAACACTAGAACACTGGAACACTAAAACACTAGAACACTGGAACACTAAAACACTAGAACACTGGAACACTAAAACACTAGAACACTAGAACACTGGAACACTAAAACACTAGAACACTGGAACACTAAAACACTATAACACTGGAACACTATAACACTATAACACTGGAACACTAAAACACTAGAACACTGGAACACTAAAACACTAGAACACTAGAACACTAGAACACTGGAACACTAAAACACTAGAACACTGGAACACTAAAACACTAGAACACTATAACACTATAACACTATAACACTGGAACACTAAAACACTAGAACACTGGAACACTAAAACACTATAACAATGGAACACTAAAACACTAGAACACTGGAACACTAAAACACTGGAACACTAAAACACTAGAACACTGGAACACTAAAACACTAGAACACTATAACACTATAACACTGGAACACTATAACACTATAACACTGGAACACTAAAACACTAGAACACTGGAACACTAAAACACTAGAACACTGGAACACTAAAACAATAGAACACTGGAACACTATAACACTGGAACACTATAACACTAAAACACTAGAACACTGGAACACTAAAACACTGGAACACTAACTAAACACTAACACTAAAACACTAGAACACTGGAACACTAAAACACTAGAACACTAGAACACTAGAACACTGGAACACTAAAACACTAGAACACTGGAACACTAAAACACTAGAATACTGGAACACTAAAACACTAGAACACTGGAACACTAAAACACTAGAACACTAACACTAGAACACTAGGAACACTAAAACACTAGAACACTGGAACACTAAATCACTAGAACACTGGAACACTAAAACACTATAACACTGGAACACTAAAACACTAGAACACTGGAACACTAAAACACTAGAACACTGGAACACTAAAACACTAGAACACTGGAACACTAGAACACTAGAACACTGGAACACTAAAACACTAGAACACTGGAACACTAAAACACTAGAACACTGGAACACTAAAACACTAGAACACTGGAACACTAAAACACTATAACACTGGAACGCTAAAACACTATAACACTGGAACACTAAAACACTAGAACACTGGAACACTAGAACACTGGAACACTAAAACACTAGAACACTGGAACACTAAAACACTAGAACACTGGAACACTAAAACACTAGAACACTGGACTGTCATTGTTCTGTGTTGGGTGGAACTATGTTTCCCAAATGGCCCCATATTCCCTCTATAGTGCACAACTTTTGAGCAGGGTGAACTATATAGGGAAAGGGGCAATTTGTGATGCAATTTGTGTGGAACAGGCTGTCTTACACTTCATCCAGAGCATCCCAAACAGGCTCAATGGGTGACATGTCTGGTGAGTATGCAGGCCATGGAAGAACTGGGACACTTTTAGCTCCTAGGAATTTTGTACAGATCCTTGCGACATGGGGCTGTGAATTATCATGCTGAAACATGAGGTGATGGTGGCAGATGAATGGTACGACAATGGGCCTCAGGATCTCATCACAGTATTTTTGTGCATTCAAATTGCCATCAATAAAATGCAATTGTGTTTGTTGTCCATAGCTTATGCCTGCCCATACAATAACCCCATCGCCAGCATGGGGCATTCTGTTTACAACGTTGACATCAGCAAACCGCTTGCCCACACAACGCCATACACCCTGTCTGCCATCTGCCAGGTACAGTTGAAACTGGGATTAATCCGAAAAGAGCACATTTCTCCAGCATGCCAGTGACCATCGAACGTGAGCATTTGCCCATTCAAGTTGGGTAAGATGCCAAACTGCAGTCAGGTCAAGACTCTGATGAGGACGATGAGCACACAGATGAGCTTCCATGAGACGGTTTCTGAGTTTGTGCAGAAATACTTTGGTTGTGAAAACCCACAGTTTCATCAGCTGTCCGGGTAGCTGGTCTCAGACGATTCCGCAGTTGAAAAAACTGGATGTGGAGATCCTGGGCTGGCGTGGTTATACATGGTCTGTGGTTGTGAGGCCGGTTGGACGTACTGCCAAATTCTCTAAAATTATGTTGGAGGCGGCTTATGGTAGAGAAATTAACATTAAATTCTCTGGCAACAGCTCTGATGGACATTCCTACTGTCAGCATGCCAATTGCATCTGTGGCATTGTGTTGTGTGACAAAACTGCACATTTTAAAGTGGCCTTTTATTGTACCCAGTACAAAGTGCACCTGTGTAATGATCATTCTGTTTAATCAGGTTCTTGATATGCCACACCTGTCAAGTGGATGGATTATCTTGGCATTGGGGAAAGGCTCACAAACATGGATGTAAACAAGTGTTTGCACAAAATTTTAGAGCAATAAGCTTTTCGGTTTATGGACAATTTCTGGGATCTTTTATTTCAGCTCATGAAACAAGGGACCAACACTTTCCATTTTGCGTTTATATTTTTTTTCAGTGTAGAAAATGGGTGGCCTCTTTCACAGCAGAGCCAAGTTGCCCCTAGCAGTTTTCAATATAGTATTTCATTTTTTGAATGTGAAATAGTCTAATCCGAAAGGATATTAGTGTTGAATTTTAAAGATAGCTAATTCCACCTGATCCTTTAAGCAGAGAGGTCAAATATGTTCTGAGGCAGGCCAAGATACTTCAAAGGATCATCCACATCCTTTGGAACCCTTCTTTCCCCACTGGGCACACCACGCCATATCAACGTGGAGAATTGGGTAGTATTAGGTAGATATGGCGATCAATGAGATTCAAACCTATTTTGACCCACTCAGAAAGGCAGCCAAAAGTTTGTTGAATTCCCAATGTATTATCACAATGCTTTCAACCATCTTAAACATACACTAAGAATAAATAGCTCTGGCATTGCCTGGTTGCTAAAACTCTAATAGTTTGCCCAATTTCTGTTTATTTGACAAAACAAGCAAATATAGTGTAGAGAATCATTGTACCATCTAAACAGCTGTGAAATATATTTCCCAAAACTAAAAATACAGTGTAGAGAATCATTGTACCATCTAAACCGCTATCATTGTATAAAAATGTGTAGAGAATATTGTACCATCTAAACAGCTGTGAAATATATTTCCATAAAAATACAGTGTAGAGAATCATTGTACCATCTAAACAGCTGTGAAATATATTTCCCAAAACTAAAAATACAGTGTAGAGATATATTAAACAGCTGTGAAATATATTTCCCAAAACTAAAAATACAGTGTAGAGAATCATTGTACCATCTAAACAGCTGTGAAATATATTTCCCAAAAAAAATACTAAAAATACAGTGTAGAGAATCATTGTACCATCTAAACAGCTGTGAAATATATTTCCCAAAACTAAAAATACAGTGTAGAGAATCATTGTACCATCTAAACAGCTGTGAAATATATTTCCCAAAACTAAAAATACAGTGTAGAGAATCATTGTACCATCTAAACAGCTGTGAAATATATTTCCCAAAACTAAAAATACAGTGTAGAGAATCATTGTACCATCTAAACAGCTGTGAAATATATTTCCCAAAACTAAAAATACAGTATTTTCCCCTGTTTGAAGCTGGTGTATAAAACACAGACTAAAAGATGCAAAAAAACAAATTTAACCACGGGAAACATAGAAAAAGCACATATAGAACTTATCTATAGCGTCTTAAACTTGCTTTCAATGAGAATGACAGAGCTATAACTCACATTTCTATGTGAATTTGGTCGCATCGCCAAAAAAGTTACATATTGCAGCTTTAATGTACAACCAAATTCCAATGGAAAATCCATGTCTGATGTTTGGTTTTGTTG